>NC_056746.1:1057148011-1057178011 GCF_019279795.1 Protopterus annectens | reverse complement strand
ATCCTTTCCAACAGTCTCACTTATGTCATGTTTCTGAATTTCAACAGGGATATATTTTACACGTGTTTTACTCAGCTTCTGCAGCTGTACTTTTCAGCCTGCTGCAGGTTATGTAGTATTATATTACAGGTGGGACATCTTTATTTCAGACTTGTTTCATTTTTATGTTTGGATTACAGGCTGCATCACACTTTTGTAATCAAGCAATACTTGCAAACCCTCTTACACTGTTACTTGCACATTTTATTAATTAGTGACTACACTGCACTCTTTTGCTAACTGTCATACTTATATAATTATTTACAGTTACAGGGAGAGAATTACTGACCTGCCTGGTGGCGCAACCGCACCAGCCTATCGCCATAGGCTCGACGGTTCGCAGAATGGACACCTGCAGCTGTAATATAAATAAAGTAATATTGGAATACACATCTCCATAATATCAGCTAGGTTAATTTCTTACATAAATAATTACATGTAACTTACTCAGTAGTGGGGCGTTGGGCATTTGCCGGGCCTCCTGGATCCAACGGTTCAGTTGGTCCTGCTTCCGTCTCTTCAGGTCTGCATGGTGGTGACGGACCTGCTCACCAGTCCTTGGTATTCCTGTGGCACTGGTGAGATCATGTGCCAACCGGTCCCATGCCTCAGCCCTATATGCTCCCCACAGGACCTGGCCCTGCATGAGTTGGGCCTCATGATTATGGACGAGGAGCCAAACCATATATTTGGACTCCTCAATGCCCCACCTCTGTGTTCGGAAGCAACTACCCTCACCTACACCTGACATCCTGGCTGCAAGTCGGTTCTACAATCGGTTATGCTGTGTATTCCCACCTATGGGACTTATATATGCCGTTTTTCCCGCACTTATCTGTGATTGGCCATTTTGGAATTGTATCAGCTTCACAAAACCTGCTTTGTCATGCTCCTCTTTCTATTCATTCCTATATATATGCTATTACTGCATTTCTAAGTGCAACTGTCATGGCTTAGTGGTTCAGTACTTTGACTATGGTGCATGGTATCCTGGGTTCAAACCTGGCCATTGCTTTTTATATTTTATGACTGTCTACACAGGCTAGGAGGTGTGTCTGTGTAAAGGCAGTTTTGATACAGCTTGCTCAACGTTGCCCGTCGGTTAGCTTGCTGGCGCAGTGCACAGCTCTGCGCAAATGGATCACGCTGGTTTATGCGTGGTTTGGCTGTCAGCACGCACATTACGCTCAACTCAACTACAGGCACACAGTTTCAGCGTGTTAAAATGCTGCTCAACCCCGGGCACTCATTTTACACCTATTAAGCCACTGCTCACCTACGGGCACTCATTTTACACCTGTTAAAACACTGCTCACCTACGGGCACTCATTTTACACCTGTTAAAATACTGCTCACCTACAAGCAGATATCCTCAACTTGTTAGACTCTAGCTCATCTATGGGCACATCTCACATTTTTGTTTTATTTTTTTATCTCACCTTTCTTCAAAATATATGGCCCATTTCATTACATTTTACATAAAATATAATTTTATATATGTACATATATGCCAGGGACTTGTTTCGTGCTTATTTCACTAGAAATAAAAATTGATGTTGTGGGGGCTCGAACCATGACTGCCTCCTCTTCAGCCAACATCTCCACCACTACGCTATTGCTTATTGGCTTACTTTGCATATTTAGTTCTTATATGCTTTTTCACTGACTGCTAACTGTGGCTAAGCGCCGGGCATGCCTGCGCAAATGAGCGCACTCACGGGCAAACATCTTTACAATTTATAAAAGAAATTATTAGATGTTCATTTCTACATTTTATGTTCATAGTCTGTGGGGGCATGTGTTGTGTTGTCTTTATTCACATTTACACGGACTCTGTCGTGGGGGTTTACTTTCGGGACTTTTACTCTTCTGGGGGCATGTCCGTTTGCAGGGCTCGCCCTATGGACACGCCCCCTACTGTCTTACACGGACCGTGTTAGCCTTAGGTGTGATTCAGCATGCCCTCATGCATATGCATGACATGCTGACGTCACACCGTTTAACTGCAGCCTCCGTGTAAGCCTTGTAACTCTTACACGGAGGCTTTGTGAATCCTGCCCACAATTTTTAGAAATCTAGATTTAATTGCATTGCTCAGGTTAGACAAAAAAAAAAAACAGAATATATATCTAATCTATCTAATCTATTTATCTGTATTTTTGTCTTAACTTTATGAAGTAGCTTTTCACTCTGGTGCAGAGCAAACTTCTGAGAGAGATTCATAGGCTGGAAGTATGTTTCTTCACACTGGACATGTGTCAGGTTTAGATGACCATTGTAGTGTGAACATTTGTTTATAATGGCTTTTCTTCTTCCTTCTGTGTATAGTGGAATACGTATACCCCTTAAAGTAATAACCAAAACAATACGACAAAACACTGTTCAGACTTACTGTTATATATTCCCTTTTACATTTTTATTTTTCTTGTAATAATTTAACATAGCTTTTTTGCACTGATTATTATAATTTATGCATTTTGCTTTTTCCCAGGAGATCTGCATGATGACTCTACACTTCAGTTTAATGATATTGTGCCTGGCGGAAGAATTACTCTGCGTATTTGGCATCAGGATGGCTGGCGTGACCTAGTGAAAGCAGCAGTGCAGGGCGATATTACACAGGTTTATAATTCTGGTTTGCATCACCAGTCTCAGTTTCCTAGACAGCAAGAGAGGGAAACTGTATTTTGTCTTCTATTATGCTTTTCAGACTGCATCAAGATCTTAAAACTCTCAATCAAATATGTTACATTGAAGTTCATATAAAGCCATATACACTGCTTATGCATTTCAACTTTAAGTTCATTGTAATTTAGAGTAAACTTGATTTTTAAGCATAGGTTTGGACTGAAGGCTCTGATGTAGTTTCCTGTGAGCATCTTTCCTGCTCTCCTGCATTATTGTTCTTTGATTTTAGAGATGTGGGTTACAATTACAAATAGTGACTGCCTTAGCAGTACATTGAGAGGTGTTTCATCATCCGTAACTTAATTAAAAGGAATCTCTGTTTTCTGGCTTTTCCCATCTCATTTCCTTAATAGAACTTGTTTAGAAGCCATAGTACATACCACTGCTCACTCACTTGCATTTGGGGCATTTTAGCTAACTGCCCATTTGAGTTCAATGTTGTGTCTAGTCATAAATAAACTTCCAACAGTCATCATTCCCAGACAGAGGCTGATGGAACAGTAGGGCAGGTTATCCATTTCCAGACTTCTCCTTTATAGATAATGCCAAATATTCAGAAAAGGCACCAACTGCACAGTGCAGGGCAGCAGCTTCCATTTCCCAAGAGTTGACAACCTGCAGCTGAATCAGTAACGTGCCAGAGGAAAGAAGGAGAAAAGGTCTCTGGGCCGCTTGGATTATATCCACTTATATGGTTCCTTTCTACAAGAGGCAGGTTAGATGAATTAAAAGGAGAAAGGATCCACTGGGACACTTGATATATATCCACTTGCATGGTTCCTTTCTGCCAGAGGAAGGTTATGTGAATAACAAGGAGAGAAGGTCCTCATGGTACTTGGCTTATATCCACTTACATGGTTAACTACCTCTGAATGTTTTCTTAGCTCACTGAGTTTTTACCTACTATGCAAATGTTTTACTACCTGCGCTAATCTAAGCATGCAGTGCTAGTGCCAAGGGAATCTGCATTTATTTCAGTAGTATTTCTTGTATGTTATACTATCTATCTATGCATCTATCCACATGTGCTTATTTTAGGCACACACACACACACACACACACACACACACACACACACACACACACACACACACACACACACACACACACACACACACACACATATACACACACACACACACACACACACACACACACACACACACACACACACACACACACACACACACACACACACTACATATATACATACATTTACCCATTGCAGGTGTGGTATACCCTCAGTGGAGTAAATATTGCCACTGCCCAGTGGAAGGTTTTATTTTTGGAACTAATGTAGGATCCAAAGGAAATACTCCATCTGCAGGAACATTAAGTTGTAGAAGAATCAAGGTCTGGTCCCAAAGAATAACACACAAGGAGAAAGAAGGAGGAGGGTGAGATTCCTCCTCCAAGTGGATCTCTTTTCATAGAGCCATTGTTACAGTTAGTGCTCATAACTTGTATATGTGATTAGTTTGGATAGTTACCAGGTTATTTGTTCCGGGAGGCTGGCCTATGGAGGTATGCCCTTGATAACCATGGCCCCAAGAGAAGGCACAGACCCAAGAGTCACACCCAGCTTGTAATATTTTCCAAAACTGTTCAGCAATGACCAAGTAGTAGCCTCATAATTTTCATCGGTAGACACACTACAGAAAAAAAAAACAGTGTTCATCTCTTTTGGAATGTGCTCTAGAGCATTATTGTAAGATTTTGCCAGATCTATTGTAAAAGAAAACAATACAACTAGGAAGCCATTTCAGTTCAAATTATTTATTTACCTTTTTGCTTTTGTATTCTTTATTCATAGGAAGCAAATAGTTGATCATGTATTCAAATGGGTTTGATTCTTCCTGTCACTTGTCTCTCTTTCTCACATAGATGACAAGCAGGCGGGGTATTTTATTCAGATGTTTTAATATATAGACACACATCAGGATGGATAGCAGCATCATAAAATACAAACAAACTGGCTAACAGTCAGGCCTTACATACATACATGCTTACATCTCAATGGCTTACTACAAAATGGCAGTCTAGCTTGCACATGCTTAGTATTTATACACTTGTGCAAGCCCTTGGATAGCTTCTTAAAGGTATATACACACACATTGATCTACATTCTCCCTCTTAAAAAGATTCATCCATCCATCCATTCCATCTATCCATCCATCCATCCTCAACCCCTTTTCCCATTTTGCACATGGGGTCGGGGTGTCACTTCAGCAGTGGCAATCATCTTGAACCAAGGTTTACAACCACCAGATAGCTAGCCCTGCTGCTTTATTACATTTTTACCACTCACACATGCACACACTCTCACCTATGGCCAATTTAGAGTATCCAGTCCACCTACTGCATGTCTTTGGAATGTGGGAGGAAACCGGAGCACTCGGAAGAAACTTATGTGAGTGCAGGGAGGACATGCAGACTCCCCACAGAAGGAACCCCGGCCGAGAAACAAACCAGAGAACCTGTTGCTGTGAGGCGACAATGCTAACTGCTGCACCACCATGGCCATCCTCTAAACAGAACTAGACATGCATCACTATAAACATTAGAAACAAAACACAGAGTTCATGTCCAAGTTGCTTCATATCTGCTACAGGGTTTAGAGATGCAGATATGAAGCAACTTCTTTGGATACCTTTGTCAGCCAAAATCTCATCTCTGTATGGAAAATATGCTTGGACTTCTTGAGGTAAACTAGATTGCTTTGATGGCCAACCTTGATTGATAAAGTGGTTGAGCCTTTGTAAAACTGGACCAAATTTAGCAACAGGGACAGTCTGCGATGCACAACTCATATCAGGAACTTCTGGATTTGCCACAGGAATGGGAATGTCCTCTGGAAATTCCCCAGGAATTGGAACATTGGACAACTCACTCTGAGATAAAGAGCCTTTCTCACAGGCTATGTGCTGTGTTATAGGCTCGGACACCAGTCTCAGATGTTGCTGATTCCACCTAAAGATTGCTCCTTGTGATTCCACAATGTATGATTTCAGCTCTGGGCAAATATTCTTCACTACACCAATCCGATCATAACCTTTGGACATTTGCATCTTTACCACTTCTCCTTCTCGTAATGGATTGAGCGGTTTTAAGGTTTTATTATAGTAGGACTTCTGGGTTAGGCATTTCTTCGTAGTGTATAGGAGCTAGCAAGTTAGGCTGGTGCACGGCAAGAGCACTTGTTAGACCCAAAATCAGAAAAAAGGCCAGCACCAAGGAAGGTTCAAAAGTAGTTTAATAAAACTGAAACTAGACCGGTTTCAGCAACAAGGCTTTCATCAGTAGTATAGTCAGCAAAAAGCACTTAGTCATCATCTTATATAATGTTCTTTAAGGCATCTATATGACATCACTTCCTGATAAGTCAAAAATGCAAACAAATGCAAAAAGGCAACAAGTGCTCTTGCCGTGCACCAGCCTAACTTGCTAGCTCCTATACACTACATTGATTTTCGTTTGTGCTGGCTGTTGGCGTTTGGGAGTTCTACCATTCAGGTAGTCATCTTTTTTGTGGATTGCTTGGGATTTTTCATCCTGGACATCGTTATTTTCGGATGCATGGCATCTACATCGCTTTCTTTTTAAAGGATTGAACTTTTGGTCATCCTTTTTTGGTTTTGTTGGATTATCATGTTTATCTAAGTTAATAAGTGAGTATATTGGATGCATTAACGCTGTTGAGTTTATCGTTTGCATTTACACGTGGTTGCAAGTGTTTTCCACCATCTTTCGGATTGGGATTTGTTTTCAAGGTTGTTGTGGTTTCCATACTGTTTTTGGACATATCAGGACTTGAGGATCGATTTGGCCTTTTGGGACATTGTTTGGAACAACTTTTAAGGGTCCTAATACATTTCAAACTTCATCTTTCCAGGTACTGTTCTTGACATCTATTTTTGGATTAATTTTCATTGGTAATTGTTTTACCATAATGAAGAATTTTTCTGTGACAATCATTTAACTGTCTGGAAGGTGTTGTTAAGTCGTTTTTTCTTGAATACTGGACTTTAGAGAACTGTTGTAGCACAATATAACAGTGCCATTTTTCAGGACTTTTCATGTATGTGTTCTTAGTTTATAACACGTGTATATTTCATAATATTTTGCCTAGTCGTTTTCTTTTTTATATACTGGATTTCTGAGTACTGTTGTAGCATAATACAACATTGCTATTTTTTCAAGGACATTTCATGTATGGGTGCTCAGTTTGTAATATGTGCATAATTTTATTTTATTTCATTTGATTATGATGAACTAGCCATTGTTATATACACTAGGTTGATACAATATTATTGCTTATATCTGTTCATTCCTATGTTCCTACTGGTTCATGTTTTGTTTCACATTTGAGTCAATATTGGTCACATATTTTGAGAGCTTTTGTTTTGTTTGCCCAGTGTTGCACTCAGGTCTTCTTTTAGAATAATTGCTGGGCATACAGTGCTGACAATAATCATCTGTACATTTATACCTTTGACAACAATTTCATCTGAGGACTGTATTGAACAATTATTGATTTCTTAATATTGTTATCTGATTTAAATAAGGTGCATAAGTGTGTCTGGCTTAAATTCATTACATATTGGTATACTCCATATGGATTTAGCCACCTCTGAACAACTGTGGGTTGTGCATTACTCAGAACATTGCATTTTAGACATTACAGGCCTTTGACTTTTTGGTCTGTATAGCATTTTTGCCTAGGTGCTAGGGTTAATTATTCCTATATATAGGGTTACATTTGCCATTTATTCCGGCTTCAACTTCTTTGTGACTCTGATTGTGATTTTCTTTTTTGGACTTATTCGTGATTTGCCAATTCAACCCTTAAGAATAAAAGAATCTTTTCAGGGTTCATTTTATTTTTATTTTTATATCTTCTTCCTCCGGTTCATTGCAACTTATTGTCATGGATCTCAGTAAATTATTATCTGGTTTATGCTCCGACAAGGATGACTTAAAAATTTTTGGCATAGGAACTGAACATACAGAAAAGGTGGATTTGGTAATCATGGATCCAGTTGACGGTTGCGAAAACTTATTCTTTCAATTAGGTAAACAAATTAAGATGCTTAGAACAAACATTTGGCACAGTAAATTGTTTAAAGCTTACCAAATACAGAATATATCCCCTAGAGGATTGAGATGTAAAATCCAACCACTAGTGGGCACACCGGATGAAACTCTGTTGAAAGATTGGCAACAAGCACAACAGGAGGCTGCCATGATTAGAGTTAATATTTTGGCGCTTTCTATGAGAGAACAATACAGAGTAATATTACTGAGGTAGAAAAACATGTAACAACCTGAAACGGTTTGAACATGAGGCTAGTTTTCAGGGTTGTCTTGGCAAATTATCTAAAGAAATCTCTATTTTGGAAAATAACCTTAAGAAAAAGAAATTGCATAAATTTGCCGGGATAAGGAAGATTATGATAGGGGCAAACAATTTGATTCACAAAGGGTGTGAGGTTTGCTCATGGTACCAAGAATGCTTCATCTATAAAAAAGACCAAGGTCTATTTTAAAAAGACTGGGCCTAGCTGTATCACCTCTGGTGAGGATTCTTCGACTACTGACACTGAGACACCTAATATTGGTGATTCTCCAAATGCTAAAAGGGGTCAAGGACTGAGGTCCCTTTAGGGGAAAAACACAGGGCAGGAAGGAAACACAGGGTCAAAAACTTAGAAGAGCTCTTCATGTCGATAGTGAAGTAAATCATTCATGTACTAATGTTTTAAATATTTCAAGTCATATTTTGACTGATGATCAATATTCCCTTCTTAATAAAGGCCTTGGTTTTATACCTATTTTTTCACTGATGAAAGTATTTTGGTTTCTGATACAATGGATTTTTGTAGGAAAATTAACTTGAAATTATTTTTTCAACAACAAGATCAAACTGACAATGCTCAAAGATCATCTGATTTTAGATTTCACAAATCTACATTTAACCCTCCCATGGATAAACATGTTGCTGTTTTCCAGCAGGCGGTTATAAAGGATATACACTTCAATTTGGGTTCTGTTGACACTATAAAGCATAACATGTCTAGGAAGGAACAAATAGCACTCACACAACTCAGAAATAATACGGATATTGTTATTATTTCTGCCGACAAAGTGCGGTGGTGGTGATGGATACTGAGTATTATGTGAATGAAGGTCTTAGACAACTTTCCAACCATCATCATTACATGAAGATGGAGATTGATCCTACTCCAGGTTTTGCCTTGGAAATTAATGAATTTTGGAAAAGGCTGTAGAATCTGGAATTATCTCTGATAAAACCAAAACTCATTTGACGGTTAAGGATCCTGCGAAACAACAACTTTATCTACTTCCTAAGATTCATAAGTCCATTGATCAGCCACCAGGCAGACCGATTGTATCTGGCATTGGGTCACTCACTGAACCCTTGTCTGTTTTTCTAACTGAAAATTGAAACCACTGTTAACATGTGTTAGAGCAAGAATCAAGGACACGACTGAATTTTTGCAGATAGTCTCCGAGTCTCAATTGGACCCTGAATGGCTTATGTGTACCCTTGATGTATCCTCGCTTTATACCAGCATCCCTCATTGGGCAGGTATTAATGCCTTGGAATACTGGCTAAATAAAACCAATTTATACCCCCCAGGGATGAACACCTTATTGTTGTGTATGGCTGAACACATTCTAACTAAAAATGTTTTTATTTCCAACAAAACTGCTATTGGCAACTACAGAATGCGGCTATGGGTGCATCCTTTGCACCCATTTATGCTGATCTTTTATGGGCTACATGGAAGATATGATTTTATATGACCCTTTGCATAACATATATCTACCTGAGATTGATATATGGAGAAGATACCTGGACGACTGTTGGCTTATATGGAAAGGAGGTGAGGAATACCTCCAGGAATTTATTCAACATTTGAAAGGGAACATCTGGGGTATCGAATTCACTGTGGAATATAATAGGAGTGCAATCAGTTATTTGGATGTCAATTTAATTCGACAGGAGGATAACACTCTTAGAACGTCCGTACACAGAAAATTCTCACAATATAATACCCTTCTACATGCTGATAGTTTCCATCCGAAACATATTATTCGGAACATATCGAAATCACAGTTTGTGCGGATGAAAAGGATTTGTTCCTCAGTGGATGATCTTCAGAGTCATCAAATGGATCTAACCAAGAGATTTTTGTCCAGAGGTTATTCCACTCGTACTATTGAGTCAGCAGTCCAATTTAGTAATGCTAAATCCAGGATTCTCTTCTCCAATACAATACTAAAACTCATAATGAGGAATCAGATGTATGTAGATTTGTTACCACTTATGGCAGGAATAGTGCCAATTTAGTAAATATTATCAATACTCATTGGAATATATTGAATTCTCATCCATTGTTGGAAGATTATCTCGGAGAACGATGTTATTTTTCCTATAGGAAAGGCAAAACTTTAGGGAATTTATTTTCACACTATAAAAAAACAGGGTCATGGATCACACTCCAACTCAAAGAACACTTACTGGAGATAAACTTTCAGGCATTTATCCATGTGGACATTGCAGTTTTTGTAACTATATTTTCAAAACTACTTCTTTCACTAGTAGGAACACTGGACAAACATACGACATACAGTTTTTTGGTAACTGCAGTTCAGACTGGATTATTTATCTTGCCACATGTACATGTCATGCATTGTATATTGGCCAAACGTCTAGACAGTTTCGTGTCAGGATCTCTGAACACCTTGGTGACATTAGAAACAGAAGATTAACTAATGCACTATATAGACATGTTATCAAACATCCCACTGCCAAATTTACATTCACCATCATTGATCATATCATAGGGAATCGATCTTTTAAAACAGGTTGGCATGATATCCTAAATACCAAAGAAAAAGGTGGATCATTAAACTTGGGGGCTTTTCCTCCTGGATTAAATGATAAATTATAATTTGTAATTAACCATCACTTGCATTACGTATATGTACTTATTTCTTATCAGGTTGCATTGCTTAGGTTTTTGCATTTCAGCTCATTTTAGGATACTGTGGCTGGTATTCAACACCAGAATTCTTATAACCTGACTTTTGTTTCGGGTTTATTTTGGGCATTTACCCTTTATTGTATGTTTCTTATTAAGTTTGTTTATTATCATTGATATACCAGTATACTGTGTCTCTTGGGATTTTTCATTATAATCTGGAGATATGCATGCAACTCAGGCAAACTTTTTTGTTTACTGAACTATGTATTTTTCAATTACTTTTGCCTTGATTGTATTTTTCAATTACTTTTGCCTTGTTTGCATTTTTGACTTATCAGGAAGTGATGTCATATAGATGCCTTAAAGAACATTATATAAGATGATGACTAAGTGCTTTTTGCTGACTATACTACTGATGAAAGCCTTGTTGCTGAAACCGGTCTAGTTTCAGTTTTATTAAACTACTTTTGAACCTTCCTTGATTTTAGGCATTTCTTCAACAGATTGGCTTTCACTGATCTGTTGTTCTTGACACATATAACCAGCAACTGACTACCGCTTGGTAACGTGGTTCTGGTTTGTCTCGACAGAAGTTTCTGAGCAGGTGAACCAAGATGTTTAATATGAGGAACATTTCTGAGATTCAATAGACTCAGGAAAACATCATTGTTATCTTGTTTTGACTTCTCTAATAACTGTTTTGCACTTTGAACTACATGTTCTGCCAAATCATTCGACTGCAGGAACTCTGAGGTACTTGTAACATGAGTAAAGTCCCATTCTTCAGCAAATCTTTTGAACTGTTGGCTTGTAAACTGCGTGCCATTGTCAGAAATAACTTTGTGTAGACTACCAAGTACTGTGAAATGATGCTTCATCTTAGTAATGACAGTACTGGATGCTAGATTAGGAAGTAAGTCAATCTCGAACCATCTGGTGTAAGGATCTACCAACACCAAATAATGTTGACCATTCCACTTGAAAATGTCAGTGGCTACTGTCGATCAAGGTAGTTCTAGAATCTGGCTTAGTTGAAGTGGTTCCCTCTGTCAATGCGGTTTGTACTATTGCACACTGAACAAGATGAAAGTTCTCAGTGTCTTGTGACATAGAAGGCCAAAATACTAGTTGATGCAAGATAGTAATGTACTCTTGTTGCAAGGACTTTGGAACAATTACTTTTGAAGCTTTCATAATGATACCTTTGTCAGCCAAAATCTCATCTCTGTATGGAAAATAAGGTTGCACTTCTTAAGGTAAACTAGAATGCTTTGATGGCCAACCTTGATTGATAAAGAGGTTGAGCCTTTGTAAAACTGGAACTGTGGCTGTATGATCTCTCAACTCATCAAGCGATGTGGAAGAAAAATTTCTCACTTACATGACTTCAAAGTCAAGGTTCTCATTCTAATCCTGTTATGTGCTGTTTTTGTGCAATCTGGATAATGTATCACCAAGACAAAGAAGTTTGTCTTTCTCGTAGACTAGATTGAAATTATACTTTTGCAATCTCATCATATGTTGCAGTCGGGCTGAAGCTGAATGCATAGGCTTTCTCAAGATAGTGACTAGAGGGTGGTGGTCTGTTTCAATCTGGATAGGTCTACCATAAGCATAATCATGGAACTTCGAACATGCAAAAACAATTGCCAAGAGCTCTTTCTTGATCTGGGCATACTACATCTCAGTTTGGGCAAGAGTTCTCGATGCATAGGCAACAGGTTGATCCTCTTGTAGAATGACTGCAGTAAGACCAAATTTCGAAGCATCACAGGAAAGTGTAACTAACTGTCTTGTGAACATCATAGTATCTGAGAGTTGGTGGACTAGCAATTCTCTGTTTCAGGACTTCAAATGCTCTTTGATGTTGTTCTAACCAAGACCAGGATACATCTTTATGTGTCAGCTCTCTGAGTGGTGCTGAAAGTTGGCTCAAGTCTGGAATGAACTTGCCTAGGTAGTTGACCCTGCCAAGAAAATGCTGCAGGGTTTGAACATTGTCTGGAGCTGGCATCTCGAGAATGGCTGTTTGCTTTGAAGGGTCTGGTCATAGGCCTGTACTAGTAAATAAATTAACAATATAAGCAACTTCTTGCAGCCTGAATTTGCATTTCTGTGGGTTGAGCTTAAGATTCACTTGACGTGCCCTTTCTAGAACTTTTCTGAGTTTTCTGTCATGCTTTGCTTCATCATGACTTCCTACTAGTGTGTCGTCTACTATAATAGCATGAAGATATCTAAAAAAAATTTGCTCCCTTGCACGCTGAAAGACTTCACTTGCAGAATCCCAAATGTCATTGTCAAAAATCTGTACCTGCCAAATGGTGTACTGAATGTAGTGAGCAGTGATGATTTCTTGCCAAGCTGAATTTGCCAAAATGAACTCTCTGCATCTAAGACAGAAGAAATAGTGGAATTTGGCATCAAGGCTACGACTTCTTTGACTGTGCGCATTGGATGATGAGGTCTTTTTAGTGCTTTGTTCAAATCTCGTGGGTCAGTACATATTCTGATGTCATCTGAGCTTTTCTTATGAGCTACCACCATGGAAGATGCCCATTCGGTTGGAGTTTCGACTGGCAACTCACACCTTGTCACACCATTTTATTTAACTTGGCTTTGACTCTGTCCTGCATGGCTATTGGAACTTTATGTGCTGGCTTAATAACTGGACTGATCTCTGGGTTTAACTTCATGGAGTACACAACTGGAATTTTCCCTAGTTTGTCTTTGAAAAGATCAGCATGGGTAGAAAAAATGTACTGGGCAAAATTAAAGTAGTGGTCTTTTAAGCTAACTTGGTGGACTTCCTTGTTAAATGAAAGCAGTCTCTGAGCCCTAGTAATGACTGGATGTGCCTCTTGACCACATAAAATAACAAATCATAGCTTCTTCCAGCAGAGTAACATGAAAGCAGTATGGAGCCCTTATTATGAATTTCTTCACCTCCTTAAGCAACACGTTTTGGACACTTTGCCAAATCAAGCCTTTCACCATAATCTATCAAATGTTTCTGCTGACATAATATTACACTTGGAACCTGTATCAACTTTGAGCTCTGTGGGTTTGCCATTTATCTGAACAGTACAAAATACTTCATTCTTTGTCCTTAAGTCTACTGCATTAACTGTTTCATGAAGCACTGACACAATATCCACATAAAGAGTAGGGCTGCAGCTTTCTAATTGATCAACTCATTTCTTAAAATGTTCCCTTTTAATAAAATAATGTGCTCCTTTTGATTTACAAACTCTTTTGAAATGATTCCATTTATGGCATTTGTGGTATTGCTGACCAAAAGCCAAACACTTTTCGCTTTTAGATTCATGACTTCCACTACAATTACGACAGTTGGCAATGAAACTGGGTGGGGGCCCATGCTTTGAGTTTGCTGACTAACTCTTATGCTTCACCGAGACTGTGCAAACTCTAGAATTTGCTGGAAAGCTCTGGGGTTTACCAGTGAATGCTGCAGGGACTACAGTTGCTGCCATGTGCTTGGGCCTGTTTCTTTTAATAATGTGCTACATACTATCATCATGAGCTTTATCACTGTGCCTTCTAGAGCTGCTGTCATTCGTAAGAATATTTGTGTGCTTTTCTTTGAGCTTATATATCTGACAAATCTCAATGGCCTTATTCAAAGTTAAATCACTGTCATGAAGCAGAATCTTTCTCACAGCATCATCTTTTATACCGCACAAAAGTCGGTCTTTTATCAACTCACCCCTTAAATCACCAAATCTGCATCTATTAGCTTTGTTTCTCTGGTCAGTTATTTATGCTGGAAAAGTTTCACCAGGCTTTTGATCCCTTGTGAAAAAGAAGTCCCTTTTCATTGTAACATGTGTCTGGGGGGGGGGTTACACATTTCTCTAAATTTACGTTTTAAACACTCAAGGTCCTTCCTTGATTCAGCCGGTATAACAATATGACTGTTTTCCCCCTCTCCAGCATAGATAGCAGGCGCATACACACATGGATGTTCCCTTTCTATGGCTTCTGACCCAGCTAAATTAAGTAGAATAAATGCCTTTGTATGGTCATCTTTATCAGAAAATGCAGCCTGTAGGAAAATGTCGTACTCTTTCTCAAACACTCTCCAGTTCTCAGCAATGTTACTGTCAAATAGAAGTGCACTGGGTTTTCGAAATCCATCTGCCATGCCCACAAAGTATACACAAACACACTGAAAATATGGCCCTTGTAATTATGTACGAATAAACTGTTCCGTGAGCTTGTAATAACATTCAAATGCACAATAAACTCTTTGAAATACTGTTTTTTGTGAAATATGCTCTGTAATGGCTGGATTCTGCGAAATATGCCCTGTAATGGTTGTTCTTTGGGAAATAGCTTTACTGAAACATTGCACAAACATGCAAACACTTTATACACTTCTCATAATTTGGATATCTTTGCTTAATATGAAAAATACATGCTTTGCGAAAATGTGGTCATTTCCCCTTATTTTATTCATTTTATGCAATTCCGACTTTATTTCAAACATTTTCCATAGTAATTTGAATATTTTTATCAATATTGTACATATCGCTTTATGCAAAAATCATTTAGAATGTTCTGTATGCCTTGTTTCATACTATATGAAAAGAAATAGCGCTGAGAAAGTTTAAGTTTTGCACATTTTAGGGATGATTCACTCTTCTATATTCCACCAGTCCCAAGCAAATGCCTTAAGTCATTTTAACCATGCCACCTCTAATTTCATGCCCTTTAGATATGCTGCTTCTGACACCATGTCACTTGTCTCTCTTTCTGGCATAGATGACAAGCAGGAGGGGTATTTTGTTTAGCTGCTTTAATACATGGAAACACATCAGGATGGATAGCAACATCATAAAACACAAATGAACTGGCTAACAGACAGACCTTACATACATACCTACTTACATCTGAATGGCTTACTTCAAAATGGCAGTCTAGCTTGCACATGCTCAGTATGTGTACACTTGTGCAAGTTCTTGGATAGCTTCATAAAGGTATATACACACACATTGATCTACACTTCCTTTCTAATGGTGTTGATCCTTTCTGTATAGTACCACAGATGCCTATGTGCATCCATGCAGTAAAAAGATAATCTCTTTGATTTAAATATTGCAAGAATAAGACTGCCAAATTTACTGACTTATTTAAATTTGTGTCAGTAGCCACCTTAGCTAAGAAGGAAGGGTTGGCAAGAAATGAAACCCTTTTGTTGTGAAAGAAAGGTATGGAAAAGACACTAAGGCTTGCAGTTCCACAATTCATCTAGCTAGGGTAAGAACCACTAGGAATAAGGGTTTCTGTGCTAAAACTTTAAATCTACTGTATTAGCAGAATCAAAGACAGGAACTGTGCAAACATAGAATGAAAGTCCCATGGCAGAATAAAATGTCTAACCAGGAGCTAAGAAAGAAGTGTACAACAGAAAAAGCACTGCAGAGATTGAGGGTTTCCAGTCACAGAATCCCAGTTAATATGGAAATTAGAAACATCTACCCAATTAATTTTGATAGAGATCAGAATTAATGAGGTGTGTGTGTGTGTGTGTGTGTGTGTGTGTGTGTGTGTGTGTGTGTGTGTGTGTGTGTGTGTGTGTGTGTGTGTGTGTGCATGTATGCGCGCGCGTGCTTGCATGTGTGTGTGTGTGTGTGTGTGTGTGTGTATAGCAGTTGCCTAAATCAGAAATCTCCTTCATTTGTTCCAGTATGTCTTCTGAGTGCAATATATTTGAGAAGACATAATTATTAGTACCAGTCTTGCCAAAATGTCCTCAGATCTGGTGACTAATGGAATGTGAGCAAACACCATCAACCTGAGGGAGTGGAACATAGTATGGCCTTTTCAGGAATGGTAAATAAACGTTTATGATATGAATGTTATGATAGGTCAGTGGGGGTGAAGTTAGAGAAATTCCTGAACTAGGGAAAAGAAACATATCTATGCCAGTGAGGGGGCAATCAGGATTGCAGTTGTCTTGGATATTTTGGCCTTTATATGACATTTAATTGTAAAAGAGAGCAAATAAAAGGAAAAGAGCAGGCCATTTGTCCAATACTGCATCTATTTATGTTTGGATTTCTTGTTGGGAGGAAGAATCAAGAAGAAAACCATGTGATGTTTTGTGTTCATGGTGAAAGCAAAAGTGTCACATCTTGAAAAGCCTCACATCCTGAGCATCATCTTGATTATGCATTGACTGCGAGAACCATTTATGAAACATCAGTAAGTTCCTGCTGAACCTGTTAACAGACAGCAGAACACTACTGGAAGATGAATTGCTGGCTAGCATTGTTTGCATCGTGAAGGGTCAGTCCAAGACCCACATAGTCTGTCTGCACAGAGGAGAGGAACATGTCTTGCTTGCTTGCTGATGTACCATGTATTAAAATATTACATGACAAAACTGATACTGGATTATTTCAAATCCATTTCTGCAGGACTCGGTGTAAGAGGAGATTTGCCCTTACCTTCAACTCTTTGATATGAAATTTCAGTTTGCCTGTCAACCAAAGCCCTAGTGCAATGTGACTATCCATTCATTCTGAGTGCCATTTTATAGGTTAGTTTCAGAAAGGTTTTGTCTTCTAAGAGACAAGGAGCAGATATCCATTAATTTAAATGTCTTTAGTGTGATGTAGAAATCTTTACTAGAGTGTCTAAGGGATCTGCTTCTTGAGGCCACCGAACATTAACCCTGCACTGTAGAAACATGGCATGGTATTGTATGTGGTAGAATTGCAGCTGTGACTGGTATGAGTCTCAGTGACCTAAGGAAAAGGCTGTCCAGGAGAAGAAGATGTTGGATGTCTAAGATTCTTTCTAACAATAAAAATTCATCACTTGTTTTGGTATTATGAGAATCAACTTCCAGAAGTCAAGAGATGGGTTGATGCTAGGTAAGATTTTGCACATTGATCTCTCTGATCCCTTAGGACTGAAAAGTCTGAAGCAGAGTCTTCCCTTGTCAGATATTATTTTGGCTGTCAACCACTAGCAGCCAGTCACTAAACTATGGAACAACTTTGTCTCAAGTAGTCGCAAGAAAGTGTATACTGATAAAATACATTCTGTGGTCACTGGGGTGGACATAACGCCAAAGGGCAGGTTTTTAAACTAGTAATGACTGGTTCCTATTTGAAAGCAGAAGAATTGTCTTGGATAGTGGACATCAGAGAGTAACACTGAAGGAAGACCATGCAAAAGGGCTTTTTGGGGAAAAAGTTGCTGAGTCCTACATTTGTTTTTTGAGCTAAAATGAATGTTGAATGGAATCTAAGTCCCTGTCAGAGTGGCAGAACCTCATGAATTCCTCTTTTCTTGCACACTTTCCTTTCTGAAGTTTTTTGTTGTCTGGAAGGATCTGACAGGTGTAGCAGCAAGCCAAGGGGTCAGGAAAAGAACTTATATGATAGCCTTTGGCTTTTATTTTCTTTACCCAAGTATCATTTGTAAGCCTCAATTACCGTGATGCTTAGTGGGCATATCCCTTTCTTTTCTACCTATTTAGGCAGAGAAAATAGAGGCAATTACTTAAACAGCATGTTCAAGTGGAGCAAGGAGCATGCCTTTTACTATGGATTTTCAACATCCAAGAGGCAAAAAGTAGGATATCTTGTACAACCAGAAGACGTTTGATTTTATGTTTTGCTTTTGTTTGTTGATGTGCAGTTAGAAGTTAAGATTTTGATCTAGACAGAGCCCCCATGGATTTGAATAAGGTGGCACTTTTTCTTTTGTTTTTTTATGGTTGAGAATTGCTAATTTTTCTTGGGCCTGTAATGCATGACTTTGGTTTCACTTGAGTTAATGAGAAATGTTTTTTTTTTTTGGAATTTAGCCACCTAGTAAGAGAAAGTAGATCATGCTGGAGCTGAGTTTTAATGTTGTTCCAGGAAGAGTTAAATCAATAGATGGCCATGTTGTCTGAATACAGTAAAATGGGAGTTGTGGGTTGTCTGAAGGTAGTTTGAAGTGCACAGGGAGAAAAGCAGAGTTGAAAGAACTGGGCCTTGGGTGACCCCTTCAAAAAGCGAGATTGCTGCTGAGTGAAGTGAGACAGCTTTAATGCCAAATGCCTCATTAATGAGAAAGTTGATAAACAATCGGGTAGCATTATCGCTGATGCAGTGTGCTAATAGTTTGTTACTAAGCAAGGAGTGGTTGGCTGTGTCAATGCTTTGCTTAGATCTATGAATATGGCACCTGTAAGATGGCCCTTGTCCATAGCTGTTAGGATAAGTTATGGTCTAGACAGCTGTCATTATGCTGTGGTTACCCCAGAATTTGTGTTGATTGGGACACAAGATATATGGTTTGACAATGTTAGTTGAGAGCTGGTGTAAGTAAAATTTTCAAGCACTATGTCCCAAATAGGGAGTATAGATATTGTTCTAAAGTCTGAGCAGTAGAGTGGATTTTTAGTTTTCGGTACATGGGATACACAGGCAGAGGCTGAACATATGTGCATCAATGTGTAGGTTATATATTTGGTACAGACGTTTATAAACCATAGGTTGAAGTCATCTGACTTGGAGTGAGCTGTCATCTGGGACTTTGTGCTTTTAGTTTCAGTTGCTTAAAGACAGAAGAGAGTTCTAGTGAGGAGGGGATATTTAGGGAAAAGGGAGTGGGTGGCTAGGTGAATTCAGCATGAAAGTAATCCGGTAGATTTTTTATGGTTATGTAGGTGTTTTAGCCACCTGTGGTTATCTTACTTCTGCTGATTATTTTGTTTACTTGGGCTCAGAATGTTTTGGAGTGCTGCGTATATGATGGCTTGATGATTTTGGAGGTATATGGCTTTATGCCTTCTAATGTTCTTTTCAGCTAGGTTGCATAACTTAATAGACCCTTTTGTAGTTTCATCAAAGTAGTAAGTTTATTTCCAAACTTTCCAAGCTGTAAGTTTGAGAAGGGACTTAAATTGTTTTGGCAAAGTTTTGGATGGTGAGAACTATGTCCAGTCAAACTGTGTGTGTGTGTGTGTGTGTGTGTGTGTGTGTGTGTGTGTGTGTGTGTGTGTGTGTGTGTGTGTGTGTTTAGGGGGAGGGGGTTGGGACTAAACATTATTATGCTGGAGGTATGGTGGGCTGAGAAATTTTGGATTATAAAGATTATGAGCCAGCATGGTCTCTTAGTGGGGGTAGAGTATGGTAATGTTTGTGATTTGATGTAGAATATTATTGATAACTAGGACATGGAGGAAATGGTTATTGTATTTTTATGTAGTCTTGTTGGCTGTGAAATGGTTTGGATTAGGCTGAGGTCTGCAAGCCATCCATAAAATTCTTGGTTGCTTCTGCGGAATAGATTAAATATGAAGTCTTCCACAATTATTAGGTTCTTAGAGGAAGGCATGTGGTTTAGGTTTTGTACTTTTTCTGCTGGAATGTAGTCTTGAATGGGTGCATGATGCCAAAAAGAAGACACATTAAATAGGTATATTCTAGGGATCTGTAACAATCTCATTGATAATGAATGCAAGGATCTAGGTGGCTTGAATGGGATCAGGAACTCTTTGAATATAAAGATCAATACTGAATAGTGCTAAATAAAGCTAATCTAGAGATTTGGAGATGATATGAGACTGTATAGGCAACACTTATGGACTCTGCAGAACTAAATTAATAAGAAAAAAGCCATACAGGGAGGGACTAGTAGCACTAAACCTACATTCAATATACTGCAGAATAATAAGAGGGTACTTAATGTGGATGTATAAAATCCCAATAGATAAAAACTTTAGAAAAGTGTCGGACATGGACTTTGTAAATTACTTAAGTGTGACCAGAAAAAAATCTTTTCATGCTTTTGGAAAGATATAATATAGGATTAAATGTGATTATTTTAATTCTAGAGTAGTTAGAGCCTGAAATAACTTCTCAACTAACAAAAGACTATAGGAAAATCTGAACATATTTAAAATGACTCTGGATGCTCATTTTGGTGTCATTATCTTTGAGATCAGATCTTCTAGAGTAGGGCTCTTAGAATGACTCAGCACTGGTTCACGAGCCTAATCTGACATTGAAATATTGAAGACAATAATCTGTGCAGATGAATTTTCAGATATATGTACAAGACTAACATATTAAAAGCTAAAGTATCAATATATACAGCTAGATATGACATATCCAGTCCTGTTGGAAGGAAACAACTTGAAAACTGTTATACTTAACAGCTAATGAGAGATAAACCAGGAGAGAGAGAGAGAGAGAGAGAGAGAGAGACACATTACTAGGTATATTTGGTGGCAGTAGTGTCAACCCTCCATTACATTCAACACAAGCTCTAGAATAGTACAGTTAGAATGTAGACCCCATAGACGTTTGAGCACATTTACTGCCTCTGCGCGTAACATTTTAATCTTTCTGAAATGTTAATGAGGCCAAAAAGGAGAAGGAAGCAAATGTGGGTGAACAGAACAGTATGAGATGCAATTAATATCAAGCAAAGGGATTAAATAATGTAAAGAAAGGAAAGCAGTACAGAGAAGGCTGGGAAATAAGCAGCAAGGGAGGCTACATCAGCAAAGGCTAGGATGAAATGTAGCTTAACTAAAGGACTACTGTTTATATTTAAATTTAAATTTATTTGGGTGTGTATACCTAAGCAGCAGTTACTGAACTAGACTGTGGGCACTTTCAGACTGTTATTTCTCCTTTCTTTGGCAGAGGTATGATTTGAATCCCGTCAGTGCTAGTCATCTTGACTTCACAGTGGGTGTCGTCCTGCCACCTGGGTGTCCCTAGTAAAAGCAATAAAATTTGATAACTATAATATGCCTAGGTTAAAATATAGCAATGCTTTAAAATGTCATAGGACAACTTAAAAAAAGACAGGTTTTTATGAGAAGCCTCTTAAAAACCAGCCATTGTAGGGGATTATCTCCCACACCGAGGGAGAAGGTTCTAGAGCAGAGAAGCATGATGACAAAAGGAACATACACCAGATAGAAATACTCTAGGAATCTCTAATAACCTCAGGGATGAAGAATGCAAGGATCAAACAAATGTCGGGTGGCATGATGCCAGGGCACTTCTATGGGCTAGGCTTGTAAAGGCTCCAGGCCATTAGCCTAGTACGCACCTATGAACCTAATCTAGGAGGCTTGCATCTGATCATAAACTCTTTGAATAACAAACGCCAATATTGTGCAGAATTAAATAAATGTAATCTAGAGCTTTGATGATGATATGAGACTGAGGAGGCAACTCCTACAGACTGCAGAACTAGAATAATCTATTGGTTTCTTAAGTCATCATTACGAAGTGTATAGCAGAATTCTGCATTATTTGCAACCAATGATGTTCAGTGTCCTGGAGTACTAGGTAAACTGAGACAAATTAGTTCAGGCAAGATGAGATCAAAGTGTACACTGTCAGAGAGGTCTTGTGAAGGAGTAATGTTTCTTAACTGGAAGCAAGATGATTTGATAACAAAGGATACCTGGTCCCTCATTATTGATATGTTGCCAATATCCACCCTAAGATTTCTTACCTTATTGAAGAGGTCTAGCTTATTACCAAAGTCTGGTTCTGTGGCATAGAGGGGTAAAACCCTGCTAGTAACCTAGACAACCTGAATTTGAACAGTGACCTGGCCATGAGTAGCTGATGCCAGCTCACCTATAAAAAGAGCCCACTAGAGGACAAAATGTTTTTGACCTGGTCTTTACAAATATAGCATATAGATGCACAGCTGACAGTAGCTCTTAGCATGTGAACAGAAGCATATACATGTGCTAAAATGAAATGCAAAAAAAATGCAATATTGTTCTATTTGGCAAACAAACCTGCCACCAAGCTTGTAGTACAGAAAATACTCCACTCGAAAATGAAGATGTTGTGTGAGACCTTGAAACATGGGTAGATAGCACCCTCTCCCTTAATCATTATATTGAAACAGTGGTCAGTAAATTCTTCTATCTGGAAAAGCTGACCAAAAAGGATATTCCCTCTAAATCTGGAGAAGTCCTTACCCTTCCATAATTTGCACCGATCAGATCCATTATCAAATATAATTCCCTCTTGGGATGTATATTACTAAACATATGAAACAGTTGGAGAGGCCCCAAAATTTCATGACACAAAGACCATAGTCCTAAAGGAACTCCCAAGAGAGGTTGAAGACCTTGTTCCTGTATTCAGTGTCTTATAGACTCCTTAAGGTGATCTGTACCTTACCTTCATTAGGGATCCAGCACTTCAAGAATTCTCCACAAATCAAATAGTGCAGCAAATACCTGAACCAGAGATCTGAACCAGCTTCAGCAAATAAACCCATTATGGAGGAGAGACAGATTTGCCATGCGATGACTACTCCCTCTGTGGAACATACTTCCTCTTCAGATCACGCCGAAATACAGGCAAATGTGTAAGACAGGAGGGGCACACCTTAACAGGGAATCCAAAAAGCTATCAGTCTTAAATAAAAAGTGACATCTGAGTCTTAACAAGAGAAGTGTAACCAGAAGCTATAGCCTGATTATGGTTTATAGGCTGTAGATGTCCAACTCAGCTCAATACAGCTTGAAAATACCAGAGTGTAATAGTTATGGCTATAATAAATCTTTGAGGCTGAGTGAAAAGGCATAGGCAAAAGTTACGGATATGGAGGTATCCCTGGCATCATGCATATCTCTAATTATGCTAATGCTGGAATGCTACCTCCAGTTCTGGAGGCCTTACTGGGTGGAGGTAGTGCTGGAAAGAGCACAGAGGAAGGAAAATTGATGGAAGGGCAGACATGTAAGGAAAGGCTAAGACAGCTATGTCCATACTGCCTGGAAGAATGAAATGAAAGACAGGGACATCATGTGGCTATTTAGTGGAAATGTGAGGACATATAAAAAGATAAACATAAGTGTGAGGAAAAGTCATTTATGTTTTCATTTAAAAAAATTAGTCTGGGTATGAGAAAGTTATATTTGTTAGAAAGGATGTGGATGAATGGATGAAGAATGCAATGATACAGGGCAGCTTCACATTAGGAAAGAGCACTTGAACAGACATTTAAGAAAGTGAGAGACAAGAAGTGGTGGCTACAAGATATAGTCTACACTATATAAACAGACTAGGTAGATAGATCTTCTTACTGCCAGCATTTTTATGTATGCATGCTTTATTTATATAAAATATTTTGTCAGTTATTTTTTTCTTCTGATTCTTGGTCTTATTCTTTGCCCAGGAAACCAAAGAAGATACTTGCAGTATTCATACAGATAGCTCCCCCAACAACCCATAACCCATTGTATGGGATCTCTTATCTTATGAATTCATTTTTTTGTCCTCTGGCCTCCTTGACTATCTACCCAATGTCTTATTGCGTTATTTGCTTCCACTGTGCTATTCAGTCTAGCATCCCACATCATCCCATTGTGTGGAAGGTTCCTGCTTTAGGAGGGAATAGTCCCTTTACTGACCATACTAATGCAGGAGTAGTGAGATGAGAGAATCAAGCACCACATGACCATCAAGCTGACAGGGGCATCTTTTCATGTTTGGTCTTAATCCTTAAGCTACCTTTGTATGTTTAACAAGAGGTGCATGCAGTGGTTGGTCCCACTTGCATCCCCACACCATCAGTGCTGTCTTATAATGTTATCTCTTCACATGCACTCAGATACCACACTTTCTGCACTTCGGGGTAGGTTCTGTTCTCTGCCTGAGGATGATACTATGGTAAATGACCCTAAGTTTTCCCTAGACAGGACAGCTGGCCAGTGGCCAGAGAATGCTATACTCCAAGTCAGCTGTTCAAGTACCAGGCTTGCTATTCACATTCCATAATTGCCTCCATCTTTGTGCCAAAGGAACCATCCATCTCTTTGGCAACCAGTTCTTATATAAATATAGTTTAAAAAGACTGCATGGTAGCGGCAATTGTTGAAATGTTGCACTGTAAACAAATTGTTTATCTTGTTGATAAGGACTTTACTCTTACTTATCTACAATGCTTCCTTTCTCAGTTGTTGTCATTAGGTATAACTAAAGACAGCAGATATACAACTCCTAATTCTAAACATATGAATGCAGAACAGAAGCAAGCTTGGATAGCGCATCGTGCCTTTGTGTCACTCTACATTGCGGCTCACAGGGGAAATTTTGAAGCAGTACGGTTTCTTCTGAAGCATGGTAAGTCCATTAGCTAGCACTTTTATCTTTAAAAAATGATTAAAAAAATCCCTGCAACAAAATGAACACCTTGTTAGGGGATGAATATGTGGAAATTTCCTGTAATGAGATTAATATTGCTTATGCCAAAATTGATATGAGATTGTCTGATATGCTGATGAAAGGGCTTATCAGTCTGCAAGAATATGAGTTTTTGGAAAACACTGCACTGGTTATATAGCCGAGATATTTGTTATCCCCAAAATTCACAAGTCCATACCCAACCCACCGCTTAGACCAAAGGTAGATTCTAATAGGGCTAAAATACACTATATAGCAAAATTTGTGGCTGCTATGGTTAAATGGTCAGTAGAGAAGGTTTCGCAAGTTTGTAAGAATTCTTGGCAGTTTCTATCTAGGATAGATGAACTGGGTTTTTTTGCTGATGCTTTGATGATTACTTTAGATGTCAACAACCTATATTCTGTTATACACCACACTGAGGGGGTTAGACTGGTTCAAACAAATGTTGTTTAGGATTGGGGACTTAAGTTTGGACAGGATAAATTTGGCTACCACTTTGATGGAAATAGTATTATCCAACAATTTTTTGACTTTTGTAGGACAACTTTTTAAGCAGAGGACAGATATTGCTATGGGTGCAGCCTGCACGCCTACTTTTACTAACTTGGCAATGGTCTGGTGGGAGTGTGAATTTGTGTTTAACAGTGGATTTGGACAGTCCTATGCATATTACACATACTTTTTGGATGACATTTATTTTGTGGACAGATTCTGAGGAGTGTTTTAATTAGTTTTTTTAACTATATTCAGCACACTATTGAATTTTTAAGATTTTCCTGGAAGTTTGATAGGGATGTTATGGTATTTTTGGATTTTGAATTAAGGAAGGACAAGTAACAGAGGAGATTCCTATCCAATATTCAGAGGAAGCCTATCTTCTCTAATGTATATCTCCATTACAACACTTGGCACCCTAATAGTCAAAAAAGAGCAGTGGTTAAGGGCCAGCTGGTAAGATTTGCGAGAATGATTTCTTTGGATGAAGGATTTTGTATTGAATGTGATAAAGCAATTGAAATGTTTAAAAACAGGGGTTACCCGATGGAATTTTTGATTGAAATAAGGGAAGAGGTTATGACAAAAAGAAGGGTAGGGGTGTTTCGACCCCTCTTGGGTGAAAGAAATGAAGAGTGTATTGGTGTTTTGGACCTGATTTCTTCAGGGTCCTTTCCTTCTAATAATTTTAAGGATAGTAAGTTGTTTGTGTCTATCTTTTCCTTGGATATTTATGACATCATGAGTAAGTATATTAGGAAAAAAATGGGTCATTTTTTCAGTCACTAAGGATGGTTTTGGAAAGGTTGGGTAGAAACCGATGGGGGTATGTACAAAGGATAAAACAGCTTTTGAAAAAACCCAAAATAAATAGGGTTAGACCAAAAGGTGCATTTAAATGTGGTAGATGTTCACAATGCCCTTATTTATTGGCTACTGAGAATCTTACAATAAACAACAGAATGTTTAAAGTGTCATGGACTTTTAATTGTGAATCTAAGTGGGCGGTTTATGTGGCCTGCTGTAAACAATGTTCAGCCTTTTATGTTGGAAAAATTGTTAGGAAGCTCAAGGAAAGAATATATCATTTAGGGGATATCAAGAAGGCAAAGAACACTAATGCTTTGGCCAGGCACATGGTGGCATACCTAACACACAGGTTCAAATTCACTGTTTTGGAGCAGATTTTAAAGATGATGGGGGATTTTTCATGGAAGAACATCTAAACAAATGTGAGTTAATGTGGCAACTTATTTTAAATGCTCAGGACCCACCAGAGCTCACTGACTATTGTTCTTTTAGTTCTAAACTAAGACATGTGGAGGTTTAACAGCCCCCTTTCTCTGATATACATATATATATATATATATATATATATATATATATATATATATATATATATATATTATTTAGATATATATTGTTAAGCTCATTTACTCTTATTCATTATTAACTTATATGTTGTTTCTATGTTTTTTCTATTTTGTATTTCTAACTATTTTTCATAATTCTTGATACAGTATGGTGGAACACTGTTTTTAAAAGGGTATACAATTCATATATACATGCTTATTCATTGTATTTAAAGTGGCTTAGTAATGACTGGGCTAGCTTTATGGGTGTGGGAACTAATTAATTTATATGTTGATAGGTTAATGAGTTTTATTATTGTATAAAAGAAAATGGAATTGTTTGCTTGTTAGTTCTGAAGAAGTCTAAGTGACAAAAAAACGCTTAGCTCTGGTTTGCTTTGAATAAAGTGCAGTCGTTTATATATTTCTTGGTGGATTGTTTCTATTGCTCTACAAGACTGTGTGCTTTATACATGGAAGAAACACTGGCTAGACCTGTACACTATGCTCCTTCAGATAAAAACATTTAATTTTAACTTAATCACTCAATAGCAGTGGTTGAGATTTGATGATGTTAGAAATAAAAG
The DNA here is from genome assembly GCF_019279795.1 of Protopterus annectens. NCBI lineage: Eukaryota > Metazoa > Chordata > Ceratodontiformes > Protopteridae > Protopterus > Protopterus annectens. The sequence continues at coordinate 1,057,150,634 of NC_056746.1, read as the reverse complement.
TTATGTGATTCTGGCTTGTGATGAAGAACAAACAGAAGTCCAGACGGTCTTCATCCAAAATGATTTTCTCCTATGTACTTCCATAACTGGGCACATTAGAAGCTAATTCCTAACACACTAAAGGAAGTTAACTCTAAAAGGGGCCTGCATGGAATACAGGTGAAGGGGCATGTGCATAGTGACTGGATGAGTGAGTGACAGGATAGCACTGAAATGGGATCATCAACTACATAAAGACATACAAAGGGCATTTTGACAAAACTCAAAACATTTTACCAGATCTTCATTTAGAACAGGGTAACATGCATAACTATTTTGCTGGCCAATGGATTTCATTTAGCAGTATTAGTTCTAATCATCCATTCAGTCAATGATGGCAGACAGAAGAATGTCTATGCATGTTATTTTTATTCATATTCAATATAACTGTAGTGGAGTTTTACAGAGAGTCTTGTTGGAGCTGGCATACAGGAATTAGAATGAGACAATCAATCCTTCCTTTCACATTAAGTGCTAGATCTCTGGCCATGCCTTGTTACTTCTTCATGCTTTTAAGATACAGTTGATGCAAATAATTACAGAAAGGTAAGAGATTAACAACAGTTATGACCTATATGGCACTGTTGACACATTAATTTACAAGCTAAGACCACAATATCAAAGATAATAATATTTCAACAGCGAAATAAGAATTTTTAAATCACTGAGCAGCATAAAACATTGGGAGCATGATGACTTTCTTACCTTGTCCTCATTTCTAGGCAGATTAATCGAATTTTAGGAAATATTCACTTAAGCTGCATAAATGGAGGTGAAACATCAGTGGAAGAATAAAGCTTTTACGATATAAAAACTATGTTTCATTGTTTTCATTACAGGGGCAAGTGTTTCTGCTAAAACGCCTGTTGGGAGGACAGCGCTGCATGCCGCAGCAGCCATGGGAAGTGCAAACTGCATCGATGAACTCCTTTCTCATGGCTCCCAAATCCATCAGCCTGACAACAAGAAGCAAAATGCTTTGGATCTAGCAGGTCTTTTCGGACGCAAGAAAAGTGAAAGGCGGCTCTTCCTGTTTCAGTGGAGACAGAGAGCAGCTGGTGTGAAAATAAAATCCCACCTTGATGAGTCCGAACTTTTTGCACATCAGAAGTTTGATTCTAAATTGAAACCATGGCATACAGGATCACATGCTAAGCTTTACATGGCTAATTTACAGAAGCCTGGTGAATTCCAGGGTACAGCAATCAATGCACCTAGGAATCCTTCTGTCAAGCACTATGGTTTAGAGAGAATAGAAAGTCAGTCTAGTGTCAGCACTAAACCATTAAAAAAAGTTTGTGTTTAGAGTAAAATTATACCTCAGCTACTGGATAGTTTAAGTAAATTGACAGGCTGCACACTGACCTCTGAAGCTGAAAATGTCGGGATTGTACTCCTCACACTGCAATCATTTTTTTATACATTCCATTATTGTGGTTCTACAGAGTTGATGTGCACAGAGAGTTGCTACCTTTTTTACTTCAACTCCCCCAGTGATCATCAAACCCTGCCCTCCTTGCTGCTCTACAGGGCTGTTCATTTCTCTGAGGGTGAGAGTCCAATAGCCTATTTGTTCCACTGGGATGAAAGTCAAGTTCTCTAGGAGTGGGAGTCATAATTACTAGGAACCTGGGAGTTATATTTAAATCCTAATGTTCCACTGCACATGCCCAAGGTGTCTGAGAGGTTGCATGCAATGGGCTGGTGCAGTATATCCACACACCTCTATCCATATGCAAGCAGTGGTTCTCCTACTTGTAGACAGCACCTTTGAGTAATCACCAGTTTCCATCAGGGATTCTACTAAAGAGAGTTTGTCCAGGTAGATGCCCTGATCTCCACAACCCCCTCCCCTCCTGAGAGGTGAGCTGGTTTAACTATGTCATTCCACTCCTTTGTTATGCCAGCTTCAATGGATCCCGAAAATGCTAATCCATCTCAGGTTACCTGGGTCACAAGACAGGGCTTTACTCCTCTACACCCATTGGCTAAGGTGAGTAGTCAGTGGTTCACCTGTATTATGCATGACTTGTTCATGGTCTGTCAAAAATAACATACCATTTGCAAGGGTATCATTTTATAACTAGCCCTGTCCCCATGTATTGATAGTCTAAGGTAAAAGTACAATATGGCTTGTCTTTGTTCCTGGCCAAGACTGGAAATGAACGAATGACTAAATAATAACTGCAAGCACATTTAGGTCTTGTGTGTCTCTCATGAAAATTTCTAAGCTTACTTTAAGCTGTACTCCAGAATGATGCCTTGAGAATAGAAATGAAAGCATACTATCAAATTATGAGTGATGGCCAGTCTTAGGTTGGTCTTTAATAGATGGAACAAGTCTAAAATACTGTTTGTATAAGAACAAGTACTTGTGTATAGTAACCACAAAATCTGACTATATAGTTGTGATGGGGTCACATAATTTATTTTAGGAACATGTAATGCAAGATTAAAAATAGCCTAGTATAACCATTATTATTATTATTATTATTATTATGTATCTCTAAAAGCAATGCTCTCCTGATGTTGAGAAATAGGCCGTTATTCTTCTTGTCCAAAAAAAGTAGACCTAATTTAAACC